>NC_081856.1:34042887-34075118 GCF_963259705.1 Myotis daubentonii | reverse complement strand
ACCATACATAATCAATATGTGTATTCAACATATTGATTATTAGGTCAATATGTAATATTAAGTGTATACCAATAATGTCAATATATAATATTTTATATGTATGGTGGAACTGAAAAAAATACTAGCTAACTAAAATGTATTGAACAGTGCTTATATAAGAGGCACTACTCTGTAGATGTTGCATCACTCACTCCCTTGATCTTCAAAGCAACCTTGTAGAATCAGTATATTACTCATTTTGCATTATGAAGAACTGAGCCTCACAACATCTGAGTGATGAAGTCAGCATTAAATATTAGGTTTTGTAACACCATGTCTAGCATTAAAAAACAAACGTCATTTCCATTACCCTAAAGTTACTACTAAGAAGAAAGACATGCTGTATCAAAAATGCATTAATATTAAAATATGATCCTTAAAAAATCTGAAGTACACTTTAATTATAAGATTATAATTAAATTGCACTCAACTTATGCATTAACATATAAAAAACATGCTATTTACTGACCTAATTATCAAAAGGAAAAATGTAAATAACCCATTAAATATATCTTTTTAGTTAAAAATGGAGCCATTTAAGTTGATTGATTATATAATGCATCTTCTAAACTCATTCTTTCCCTTCTTATATTTTTTATCCCATTTTCAACTATCACCTAAATGAGTCGCCCAACATGATATATGAGGCATAATTCTAAGATGGGTTCCAAGATTTCCATCCCCTCTCCTGAGTGTAGGTGGAATTTGGGGCTGTGGTGGAGTAGTGGCCCCCTTAATTAGTTTGCATTATATACCAGTGGTGATGGGACAGTCACTCCTGAGATTATGTTATTCTATGTAGGCAAGCTGGAGCGGGAAGTAAAGTCGGGAGAGATGTGCTCCAGCTGAGCTGGAAGACAGACTGAGAACTGTCTTTGCGGGGAGAAACAATTAGGAACCACAGATAGTCTATAAAAACTAAGCAAAGTTCCTGGTCAATACCTGGCAAAATAAGGACCACAATTACATTGCTGCTAAGCAATATTATACCTGCAACAAGTAAACTTGGAATAGAACCCTGGCCTTAGGTTTAATCACAGTACTAGTCAACACTTTTTGACTGCAGCTTTGTGAGATCTTAGCTAAGACCCCAGCTGACGCCTGCCCAGTCTTCTCACCTACAGAATGATGAAATTATAATGGGTGCCATGCTTGTCCAATAACTAATGACAATTTGTTATACAGCAATATAAACAATACAGATGGAAATTATAATTTTGTGGGGGAAAAATCCCTTAAACATCCCAATGAGAAACAAATGCATGCCAAGCATGTCAAACCTGCTGGCCACAGGTTTGACATGTTTGGACATGGAAAGACACAGTGAAATTTTGTATGAAGGACAGCTAGTGATGACTAATGCCTGAAAGTTATGACCCCAAGAGCACACTGTCAGAGATCTCTTTGTAAACTGAGGAATAAAGTCTTCCATGGGAAGCACCATGACAGAAGCAAAAGTACTGATAAGTGTCTTCAAAGATGACTGATAACCAAATAAATTATTATAAATTCAAATTGATATGAAGAAAACAACTTTGAAAGATTCAATTATTTTAACTATATGTTTGGGAATGTTATCATTAATTTAATAATTAGATTTAAAAAGAGCAATATGGAATGCATATTTAGTCACCTGAAATACTAAAAGCACCACAAACAGTGCCTTGAGGTCAATTCACATTTGGTTCCATGAGGAAGAATCAGTATGTTGTTCAAAGAGTATGGTTAATTAATAATGCTTCAGATTAGATTCTTGCATTCCTCTTGATTTTTTTTATCATCTACTTCCCATCTACATTAGCCTGTTATGACCTTGCAGGAACTAAGATTATTCTCCCACCCCATTCCTCCAACTATGGCCAACTGAAAAGCATGCTTTTTTTCATTTCTCATTGTGGCAGTCCCTTAAGTAAGGTTTTAACATCTTCCCACATTCATTAGGATTATAGGTTCACTTTTAAATTGTTTTATTTAAAGAGCATACAAATTCTAAATAATATATTTACAAGTTAACATATCACACTACATTGTAGCAATATATAATTTTTATTGAAATATTGAAGACATTTTGTAAACTATGCTGTCCGATGTGGTATGGTGAAAATTCCTAAAAACGCCATCTTAAAGCTGAGAATTGTGTATCAAGTACTGAAAATGGGATTTGATGACATAATTACTTCTCCATAAAGATATATAATTTCATCTAATACAGTAGGTATGTTAATTGAATCAAAATGATTGATACCTGTTATTATTCCTATTGAAATATTTGATTTGCATATTTTATTTTAGCTATGTTTACTTTTTCATGAAATTAAATGTTACCCTATTAAATAGCATAATCCTATATATGAAAAGCCTTATATGCTAAGTGTCCGGTCATCTGGTCAGCTATTCAACCAATCAAAGTGTAATATACTACTGATATGCTAAGGCTGCTCAACCATCAGCCCTATGATGTGCACTGACCACCAGGGGGCAGATGCTTCAATCTGTAGGTTAGCTTGCTGCTGAGGTCCAGTCAATTGAGGCTGAGCGAGATGGGCTAGGCATGCCCTGGAGCCCTCCTGTGGTCCCTCCCCAGCTAGCCAACCTCTTGCATCTCTCCCCGGCCCCACCCGTGACCAGTGGGGTCCCTCGGCCTGGCCTGCACCCTCTCGCAATCTGGGACTCCTGGGGGGATGTCAGAAAGCCGGTTTTGGCCCATTCCAGCAGGCCAGGCCAAGCGACCCCACTGGTGCACGAATTCATGCACTGTGCCTATAGTATTTTAATAAAAAAGAAACTATGTCAAGTTTAACTTTTGTGATATTTTATCATGCTTAAAACAAATAATAAACATAAAATTATATTTTTCTAACGTACCAAATTTTGGTAGTGGGGAAATCAAGATAAATTCACACATTAATTTCTTGGCCTATCTCATACTATGCTTTTTCTTTTAAACTTCTATTTTTGTACTATCAATTATAACAACCTGTCCCAATGTATGGCCTTTGAATCTGTGAAACACAAAAATTATATTTGACATATAATTAGAATATTGAATTAATCACTGTCTCAATTAAACTTAATTCTAGTATTCATATCAAAATGATAAATTATAGCAGTTGACAAATATGACACATTCAGCAACCTACATAAAAGAAGGAAATTCAATGTGAAATGAAATTACCTACTAGGTTTAATCATGCTATTTCTGGAGAATAAAATACAACCTTGAATACCATCTCATCTTTTCCGCATGAAGCACAAAGATTAAGTAGGTCATATATCACTGACTTTAGCAATTTTTCATTTTCAGCTGGTTTCTTTCTGCTCTATGAGCATAAAATGCTGCCCTTGGGCAGCGGGGCCACCTCGCAGGCCCCCTCTCCATCACCCTCTCCCTCCCACTGCCCTGTATGTTCCCTCAGGTGCAACCCTGGGTGCTGGGAAGCCCCGCCCCTGGGAAGCCCCGCCCAGCGCTAGTAGCCTGGGAGGCGGTGTTGAGGCCTGTCTCCACCAGGCCTTCTGCTGCTACCTTCTTGTGCAGCTGCCTGTCCTCGCCTTCAGTCATCTCCTCCAGGCTTAGGCCAAAGGGTTCCCTCTCCACCTCCAGGCTGGGGAAGAGCCCGCAGCCACCACCACTCTGCAGGGGCTTCAGCCCCACAGCTTGGATCTCCTCACAGGGCATCTCAGAACCAAGAGACAGACGGTCAGACTGGGTGCAGACTGCAGACTCACACCCCTCCTGGAAGAGAGTCATGGGCAGAGAAGCCGCGCCAATCTGGTGAATTTCCTGACCAGGTTTATTTTGCAGAATCTGCCTTGCAGTTTCAGGTGACATGTGTGCCAGGTCACTGGTTCTCTGGCTCTCCTGAGCAGGGGTGTGGAGGTGAGCAGCGCAGGCTTGGCCCTGCTTGTTTATGAGGCCCATCTCCCACCTGAGGAGCGAGAGGGGAGGCTGGCTGTACTCAGGCCTCCCAGCACCACCCTCTGGGGTCGGACCTCTGACCAGACGCGTATTTCAGACGAGTCTGTCACTGTACAAATAAACATTCCACCGCAAGAACAGGGTCAAGCCAGAATGAAAAAGTGATCCCATGCTCATTAAATTTGTTTAAAGACAGCCTCCCACTCTCTCCACCTGAAAGACGAGGGTTGGGAATGGCACAGGGGTCAGTCTGTAAAATGTGCATGGGCTAACAGGGAGCCTTATTTAGAGGAGAGAAAATATTCACCAGGACCCAGCCATATTTTCAAATAATTATAACGTATTTTATCAGTGCATTTGCAACGTGTATAAAAATATCCATAATATATTTTTCCTTAGATTCTAGTTACCTGTGTGACAGCTAATATAATAATGATTGTATTATTAATGCCTGTGTTTAAGCTGTATAAAGCTGATTTTATGCATTTCCCTTGTCGACTACATTGTAGTTCATAAAATAAAGCACACCCATCGCATTTGTGTTTAGGGGACAAGGAACTGAACACACCACTGGTTTATTTTTCTATTAGAATAAATTGCAGGCAGCCACATTCGAATGACCCTGATTAGGGCTCTCACAGAAGCAAAGGGACTTTCTGGACTCCAGGCACAATTCATCAGCACCAGGGCTGAGCTGAGAGGCTGGTATTCAAGAGATCTGAAATCTACAATGGTTAAAAAATGAAACTTTTGTGATAATATTGAGGATCATTCCACTGATCTGCCTAGAAAAAGGTATGTTTATTTTCACTAATGAGAACATGAAGAAGGTTAAGACATCTACAAACAGGTGGTCACTCACATAAATAGAACAATTGGTTAAGCTGTGAATAGCCCAAACTGTGTAAGGCGATGTACTGCAGAAGGAAACTTTATTATCCTTTTCCAAGTTCTTGTTATGAAAAGAACAGTCCAGTAGATGTTGGGGCTGTGACATGGTAAATGAAGAAAATAAACTGGCTGTGCAGGCCACGTGCCTGAAGAATTACACCTTCACCGTCAAACATATTTGCTTAATTCCAGTGATTCTGGTTCTTCACAAACACCCATCGGCAAAATACAGTGTTTGTTTTGTGTTGTTTTTCTGAGGTTTCTCAGGATCTTGAAACAATGGTAAAAGTTTTGTTCAGCAGAAATTTGCAATTGAATGTAGCTTTAACTTTCTGGAAAAAAGGGAATTGTAAGTGAACTTGCAGCTTATTTTGGTGAAGATAGAAGACCCTGGAGTGGGGGGGGGAGGGTGGCCTTTTTGCATTGACCAATGGTTTACAGGAAGAAAACATTACATCGCACCTTGCTGCAGTGTATACTTATTGTCTCTAGTAAAGACACCATTTAAAAACAAATTTGAAGAATGTATAGTAGTTGTTTTAAAAGGTGGTCGTCAGAACTATCATCCCAAACAGAAATTGTAAAATATTCATATTTTAAAAACAACCACTAAGCACTTGTGGGAACAAGAAAATCATCTAACTTTGGTTCCAGGATAATACTGATAATATAGCTAAGGATGTAGATGCTTATTTATTACAGTTGCATTGAGAGACTTCATTTGTGAAAGAGCATTTGGTTATACAAAACATTCCTGAACTATTTGATTTCTAAAAAAATGCCTCATAATCAAATGGTAAATTATGGAAGAAATCAAAACCCTTTTTTTTTATATATAGCCACATAATGAAGACACTAACAAAACTGTAACAATCTGCTTTATATTTAAATAAAAAATTATCTGAAAGGAGCAACTTCAATTTCAATGAGGTGAAGGTGCCCTATGAAGATTGTTCACCTTTGATCCATTTCTATTTATATGGTTATTTGGTAACACTGTCTAAAAATACTGGATATTAATGCAATCCTGCATAAGAATATACTTTATACCATGTGGAAAAAATAAGAAAACATTACTAGAAATCACAAAGAGGAATCACTACCTTTTTTAAGATTGTATTTTATAAGAAAACACTCAAATGCGTGTAGCTATTTTCTTATGTTGAAAAGACTTTGAAAGTTCAAAACATCAGAGCAAATAATCAATCTTAAAACTGATGGGAAATATAAGCCATTGTTGGGGGGGCTAGCAATCTGAATCTGTGCCAGTAACCTGCCTTCTAACGCACACTCTTGCTAGCCGATAATTAGCTCCATTGATGCCTGAACTGCCTTGCAGAACCTGTTTCCAAGAATACTCCCTTTTGGCAGAGGCCATAAACCATGAACCATACACAAACCCCGGAGGGGGTTATCAGCGCTGGCGCCAGGCCAGGCCTTTGGGTGTAACCCCATGTCCCCCATCCCAACACATGGAGCTTTTTGGAAAGCCCTCAAAAGATCCAGAAGCCTGATCCATATTTGGGAGACAAAGAAACCAAAGGCTATAAAGGAAAAGCTTCTTTCATAGTCACTCACTCACTCAAGGATTTGGAGAACTGACCCCCTGAGTCACTGTACTGGTACATCTGAAACATCTGAAAATAAATGGGTTTATCCTGGATCTCCAAGTACTCCCTGTGTATTTTTCGGTCTCATGGTAAATTCTGTAACAAAACTTTTTGTCCACACTGAGATACTGTGCATACAAAATGCCTTAATCATTAATAAGTCAATGTGTGTGATATCAATATCAATTTTAAAAAATTAAAACCAACCATGCTTCTGGCAGGAATAAAGTATGGAATTAAATCAGGGGTTTCCATTCATGTAGAAGGTTATTGTTAAAACTTATTCCATACCATTTTTTAAATGTGTGACTATTTTTAATATTCTGGCTTAATTTTGCCAGAATCATGTCATGTATACATAAAATGGGCTTGTATGAATTCTTAGTTGGAAATGTTCATATAGAGTTGGCTAATTTATATTAACTTTCCATTATATAGAGATTTCTAATACTTTCAGTTCTATATCATTTACACTTTCTTCATTTAAATAAATTTCTAAATATTCCTATTTTTTTGCGTTTTGAAATTGTGGTTTTGATTGAACTCTAATTATTTTTCACTACAGTATATTTTAAACAATTACATGTACTGCTTTAGAAATGTTTATAGTTAGTGCTGACCTTGTGTTTTAAATCCCAACACTATAATACTACCCGCTCCAATGATTGGCATAAAATGAGGTCTTTTTTCTTTTTTTAATACCATTTTTGGTGTCAATGAACTCCCTCCCCACAAAAAAAAAAAAAAAAAAGAAACCATTTAGTTCAAGGTAGTAAAGATTTTTAAAAATATATTTTATTGATTTTTTTACAGAGCGGAAGGGAGAGGAATAGAGAGTTAGAAACATCGATGAGAGAGAAACATCGATCAGCTGCCTCCTGCACACCCGGCACTGGGGATGTGCCCACAACCAAGGTAAATGCCCTTGACCAGAATCAAACCTGGGACCCTTCAGTCCACAGGCCGATGCTCTATCCACTGAACCAAACCAGTTAGGGCGGTAGTAAAGATTTTCAAGCAAAGAAAATACCCATAAATAGTAAAAATAATTATATGTTTCATTGATGGCTTTTCTCACATAAAGGCCAATAATTTTCCTAAACCTAATGTAAATATCTGTTTACCCAATTTCTAAGCAGGTAAACATAGCAAATGTCTGCCTTCTAACACATTCACTGGAGTTTTAATTCTTTGAAAGAGACAGATGTATTTAATCTTTTCTCATCACTGATAAAATTATTAGATATCCTGTATATCGGTTGAATTTAACAAGCATTTGTTAAGTGTTTGCAATATTCCAGGAATGTGCTGAAATATGGGACAGTTTTACAAAACAAAATATACTCTATATCCTCAAATTTCGCACAGACTAGTTTGAGTGAAAACTCTAAAATGGTAGAATACAGTGTTGTGATAAGGTGTGTAAATATCTGTGCATATAGAGAAAAGATCATTGGGCATCGTTGAGCTCAATCCTGGCTTCTATACATGACTTTCTGAAGCTGATTAAGGTCTACACCAGGGGTGGGCAAACTTTTTGACTCGAGGGCCACAGTGGGTTCTTAAACTGGACCGGAGGGCCGGAACAAAAGCATGGATGGAGTGTTTGTGTAAACTAACATAAATTCAAAGTAAACATCATTACATAAAAGGGTACGGTCTTTTTTTTTTAGTTTTATTCATTTCAAACGGGCCGGATCTGGCCCGCGGGCCGTAGTTTGCCCACGGCTGGCACAAATCTAGAAGGATAAGAAAAAGTGTGCTGATCAAAGAGGTTTGTGTAGGGTAATCTGAGCAGAGGAGATGGAGATGGAAGGTAGAATAGCTTAAAAAGCTTAGTACTAGTCTATGTAGAAATGTAAAGGGTTCATGTGACTGTTTCATGAATTGAGGCAAAGAGTGGTGGGAAACAAGGCTGGAGATCTATCTAGTTTCATAGGTTGTGTATGCCACACTGTGCAGAAACGCGAAACATTTAAAATGCCTGCCTTCATTTCTAAAAACATTTATAGTGTTCATAGTACGGTTGAAGCTTTGTTGTGAGTACAGTTGAAAGTGATGTATGTCTTCCTGGATAAATGATGTAGAACAAGTAATTAGTGTTTGTGTATACCCAACCAAATCCACATATTTATTATAACTGTCTTTTCATTCCATTTTAAAGATAATATTTAAGGAAAAGGCTGATTTGTGTCATTCTCTGGATTGGGATTTTGAACACTTTCAACTGTTTAAATGGAAGAGAAGACACTCATGATTTAGCAAGAAGGTCACTGTAGAATTAGGATGTTTCAACTCCTAAGTAGGCTGACTCTATGGAATCCTAAAGGCAAAAGACTTGAATTTGATCAAGAAGCAAAAAATGTGTTCACATATATGATATCTCCTTGCACTGTCTTTTTAAAAAATATTTCTCATTTATTCGTGAAAGTGTTTAAGATAAAGATTCATTTACTTCTTTTATGAATCTAACCTGCCTTTATTGCCAGCAAACAATGTATGTAATTTTATTTTAAATTTATCTTCTCACAATTCAACTATCTTGCCAGAAGCATAATTCACTTGATTCTAAGTTGTAAGCTCTTCATTAAATTCCATCCTGCAGTTTAAATTGTTAGAGCTTAGGAATTAAAACTAACCCCTGAAATTAAAAACACTAAAATAATTTGATGTTTTGAAGATAAACATTTAATAAACATGTATGACAGGAAGCTGAATAGAATAGTAAATAGTATAAATATTCTTTTGTATGTTAATTATTTTAAAGGACAAATAGCTCTAGCCAGTTTTGCTCAGTGGATAGAGTGTGGGCCTGTGGACTAAAGGGACATGGGTTTGATTCAGGTCAAGGGCACATGCCCGGGGTTGCAGGCTCGATCCCCAGTGGAGGGCGTGCAGGAGGCAGCCGATCAATGATTCTCTCTCATTGTTGATGTTTCTATCTCTCTCTTTCCCTTCCTCTCTGAAATCAACAAAAATAAATAAATAAATAATTTTATTAATTAATTAAAAAGGACAAATAATACTTAGGTCACATATTATATACAAAAATGTATTGCAACTTTTATAATACATATTGTTTCAATACACAATGTTTTCAGTAATTCTTATTTTTGTAATGCTCTTTCATACTAAATTCTATGTGGTTACATCCATTTAACTATAAGTGGAATTATATTTATAGTTATATATAAAAATAAGTCTCCAAAATGTATACCATTTACATCTGCAGGGCATTTAAACATATTTTTACATTAAGGTTATTGCTTTGTTAAATCCCTGCTCATTACAATTTTTTAAAATTTTTTAGTCTGAGAAAAAAACATAAAATATTTAGCACTGTGACTGGCTGAAAAGAAAGTACTCATTAAATAATACCTAACAGTAACAGTGTCATTAGCCAGATGATTCTAATGTATGTAGTCCGGTGTTGGCAGTTTGACAAACATAGATAAATGCACAAATATCATTAATAAATAGCATTCTCATAAATCCTAATCCATAAGGACAAAGTCTTGGGAAAGTTTTTAAAAATGAAGAAAATAATACATTATTATGTAGAGGGATGAAAAAAAATAAATGAGATTTAGACATTAGGACCATCTTGAAATTAAAAAAAAAAAAAAGGATGCAAGGATAAATGTAGAGGATATGTCCAGATTAGAGGGTTAATTTTACTGTAGCATGAGTAGGGTACAGATTTGTAGTTTGAGGTAACTGTAGATGATAACCTGGATCCAAAATATGAGGGTTGAGGTAGGTATTGAAGAGCAGGCTTGGTTTTAGAGTCTGTTCCATGCTTCTATGTCTCTAGATATATTTTGCTCATCAGTTTGTTTTGTTCAGCAAGGGTAGAAAGGTGCATAGGAAGAGATCAACCAAAGAACTTGTATGCACAAATGCATAACCCATGGACACAGACAATAGGGTGGTGAAGGTCTGGGGCAGGCGGTGGGGAGGGACTAGAAGGGGTCAATGGGGGGGAAAAGAGGGACATATGTAATACTTTAAACAATAAAAATTTTTAAAAGGGCAGCCTTTGAAATGTCAAACTAAGTTTTCTGGACTTCACAATCAATATACCTGTAGGCTTTTATAGCATCATTGACCATGGTTAAATAACAAATGCTCATGGCTACCATATGCCCTCTGTAAAGTGTTACATAGTGTTGTGCCTGGTGTGGTAGGACAAATGAAGACAACCACCCCCCTCTCCAGAAAAAAAATCTCTGGAACCTGTTAACATGTTCTGCTACATGGCGAGAAGGATTTTGCAGATATAATAAAGGAAGATTAGACTTGATTACTCGGGTGGGCCTCATGTAATCACATAAACCATTAAAAGCTGAGAAATACTTCCAGCTGAAGTCAGATATGTAGAGGGGGACAAGCAAGAAGATGGTAGAGATATGTATCAGAAGAGGAAGGCAGGGAGACTCCAAGTATCAGAGGGACTCAATGCTCCAGTGTTGGCACTCAGATGTAGGACTCAAGGAAGAGAGTATAGGAAGAGAGAGGCCTGTAGGAGCTATGAGCAATAGATTCTTACAGTCTTCTGACAAGAGCTCAACAAGCTGACATTTTTATTTCAGCCTTGGAGACCCTGAGCAGGGTAACTGGCAGAGATCAAGCAGGACTTCTTGTCTACAGGATGGGAGATAAAATATTTCCATTGTTTTAAGCTGCTAAACTTGTGGCCATTTGTTATGGTAGCAATATAAACCTAACAGACAGAGTAAAAGATACCCATCACAAATCAATACCTGAAGATTCTTCAGCATGAGAGCCAATCCCTCAATTCTACCTGGATGCCTAGTACCTTATATTTTAAGTCAGGAACTCCCACGCATACATTTAAATGTCCCAAAAACGTATGAGTCCATTTCACTGAAGCACAAATGTCAGGCAGAAATTTAATGTTGCATATGTAGAAACAATGGGGAGCCTTAAAAATATATTTT
Source organism: Myotis daubentonii (assembly GCF_963259705.1). Lineage (NCBI taxonomy): Eukaryota > Metazoa > Chordata > Mammalia > Chiroptera > Vespertilionidae > Myotis > Myotis daubentonii. Next base: position 34,063,701 of record NC_081856.1, on the reverse strand, counting down.
AGTGTTTTTCATAAAACTTGACAGTCAAATCAGAAAACACAGCAATGTCGTAAGTCATCTTCCAAGTTGCTACATTTTCAGCATACCTATTGCTTACCGAAACAATAAACTAACCTAAAATAACTTTATATGTACATGCACAGAAACAGATTTTCTAGTAAGGAGTCTTTAATAGAAAACTATTGCATTACTAACTCTTTCAATGTTGCCAAAATTACCTTACTTAAAATTAAACCTTTGTGTTTTAAACTATGAATTAAGTTGCTACGATAAAAATATTCAACTAGGGTAAAAACACCTTAAAATAATGATTCTGACTATCACAATGGAGGAAATGAAAGTGTTGGGATGCATCCTCCATTGCTAGACAAAAGAGTTAAGTAATGTGTTAGGTACAAAACAGTGCTGAACACTGCTGCAACAGGGGCATTACCTATTTAAGATGGGAAAAAGACAAAACACTTTTACTCAATTGTTTGCTAGGGGTATTTTTATTTTCTACTGAGAAAGGTAGCACTAGGTAAAACGTTCAGTTTAAAACCTGCCCCACATGCAAACTGCTAACCTTTATCCTAAAGCAATTCTATTTTATATAAGGTTGTTTTCTAGTGTGTTTTTTAAACGTATCATATTTTGAATTATCCTATGCTTTACGTTTTTGTACTTAATGACAATATTAGATCTGGTGTGATAGAGTTCTGGGGAGGTGGGTTGGAATCTGATCTACTATTCCTATGAGTAAGGCAGGGGCTGTTACCTAAACTAGGTGTGAATTTTATTGTCACATCACAAAAGGAAGAAATTACAAGTCCGTGACCTCTATCTGAAAGCCTCAGGATAGATTATTTTGCCATTGGAATATTTTCACAGTTTAAAAAGAAAAACATGCAGATTCTATACATTTTTAAACACCCTCAGCAGAGCCTGGGTTACCACCCCATTATCAAACAATATTTCTGCAGTAAACACGTGAATTCCCACACTATGTGAGATCAATAAAGGTGATGTGTCCTCCAGTCAGTTCAAGTCATATTTTGATGCCAAATGAATTTGTACCCAACCTCTAGATTAAAATCTTCAGTATCAAGGACTTTTTCATTTTCTTCTTTGTTGTTAAGGGATTCTAGATCCCTGGGTTTGGCAAGGTTGGTTTACAATAGGAGATGTTAACTCTGTGTCTTAGTTCTTGACTTGAACTTGCAGAGAAGACACGTGACTTGTTTGATTTTTGGCACAGAGGCAAAGCTCAGAGGGGTCAGGGTGGAGACCATGCTGCCTGAATCTCTCATCAGGCCCAGTTTCCTGTTATTCTCACATTTTATTCCTTTTTGTTAATCTCTAACCCTATAATGATTTCATGGTCTCATTTCCTAAGATTTCAGGAAAGGCTGTTCTATGTCTAGGCAGACTGCTCTGAAGCATTAAGACCCATCAATTCCAGCATTTTATTATATATTAATGGTGAATAACAAAGCGATCCAGGATTTGAGGTAACAGGATGAACTGTATCTTTCTTCCAGGTGATTCTTCCATTTCCACCCTGGAGAATTCCCTTATGACTACATTAGACTGTGCGGTGGTCCTTTTGTATTATCATCACTTACCTTCATAATATACTTTAAACCCGTGAGCACTAACTGCAAAATCACTGGTCAAACGTAGTGAGAACACAGATTTGGTACTTGTTACTGGCGGTGGCAGATGGAATCCTGTTAACCTAAAAACATAAAGGAATTAATTGTTAGAGTCTCAGACATTTTAACTAATAGGGTTCAAAGAGCATTAGAGTAATTTCATCATACCCCCTAGCTTTGTATAAGTATATATATATATATATATATATTTATATGAATTTATATATATTTATATATATTTGTATGAATTTATGACATGTTGATTAGATCTCACTTATCAAAAGCAATTACTGTAAATATATGTAAATATAATAATTTATTATTTATGTATATGTTCTCAGTACTGTTTATTGTATCTATCATATTCATCATCTATATGAAAATAATTGATTAATTCAAACTTTCGGAAATGAATTGTGAGAGTATGTGTTTGTGCATATTTTATGCTGCTGATTTTAACAACTGAGCATTTACAATTTTGTCAAATAATTTATTGCCCTAATAGTTAAAAATGTATGTAAAAATGGGAAATATTTAGTGAAATTTAATACTGAAATTAGAGATGTGCTCTAATTATGAAATCTTGCAATTGAAATTTCTAAAAATGAGAAGTGATTTTGTTTTTATCAGATTCTAAAATTCCAGTAAGTTCTATTACAATTTCATTACATTTTGATTAATATTGCATATGCTTACATAATAAACATTTACCATCTTACCCATAATTTATCACTTATCTGGTTAATACTTTATTGCATATACTTATAAGCTCAATTATATATAAGGTAATTTACAATTGACACTTCCAATAGAAAAATTTTTAAAATGCACATTCATGGAATAGAATGTTCCTAAAACAAATGAAGATACATAATTTTATTTTTATGAATTGTTTTTTCTCATTTTAATTATTACATAAAATTGCATGCGATAGAATTATATTTTTACATACTTCCTTTTTTAAAATCAACATTAAATGTGTCGGATTAATCTATGCTGAAATGACCTTATATTTTCGTTGCTGTACAGCAGTAGTTCTCAGCTTTGTCTTAGGTCTGCTTACATTATCAAACATTATTGAGAACCCCAAAGGGATTTTGTGGCTAGCTATACCCTATTTCAATTGAAGCTGAGAAAATTCTAAATGTACATTTATTCGTTCATTTTCAAATAATCAACCACCACAAGTTAATTCTTTACGTAAAAACTCAGGCTGCATTATTGACAACAAATCCTGGCAGTTGTTTTCCCTGAAGGAACAAGTCAGATTCAAGTTTTTAACCCTAATATGAGGTGACAGGAGATTTGACTTTGGGTGGTGGGCACAGGGTCCTATATACAGATTTTGTACATTAGTAATCCACACATGAAACCTATATTGTCATGTTGAGTAATGTCACCCCACTAAAATTTAAAAAATAAAATGTAAAATAAATAAATATAAATAAAGAAATAATTAGAAAGGAAACATTTCCAAATACTCAAATGCGACCAACAGTAATTTATATTAGTCATTCCTTTAAGTAAAGAGTTTGTTCCATGAAAAAAAAAGTGGTTAGTTCAACGGACAGCTCGATCATATAACTTTTTCTTTGGGACAACCATCATATTTTGGCAGACACAGGCAGGATTTTTTGCATACTTTTCGTTTTGTCACACAAGTCATTGAAAACAAGGGTACTAGTGGGTGGATATTTAATGAAATAATTATAGCTTTAACAGGAACTTTCTTAAGTACAATAGGATTGCTTTGTTTCATTTGCACTTTGGTAGGCTGTCATAAAGAATTCAGTGACTAGTGAGTACTAGTATAGTGTGAGGTCACCAATTCAGATTCTTTAATGCATGAGCAGTTTTACCCATTATTACTTTTGTAACAGGAAAGCAAATGTCAGCACAGTGAAACAAGTGAATAGTGTATCCGTATGATTATAGAAATATTTTTGATCTAGTGAGCCTCCTAGAAATGTCCCAGGACCTTCAAGCATCACATTTTGAGAACCACTGCTGCATGGGAATTCACTGTAATAGAGATACCACACTTCATTTATGCATCCTACTGTTGATGGACGTTTGGGTTGTTTAGAACTTGTCTGCTGTATTTTCATCAACACCTGTGGTAAAAGTTCACTGATACATACTTATGTAGCAGTTTCTCTAGAGTATAAAAGCATTTAAAGCTTTGGATTTTCTTATGTTTGCTGCAGAAGCTACATCCCACGGTTTAGAGCTATATTTCTTCAATTATAAACACACGAGTTGCTTAAGCTATATTTTGTTACCAATGTATAACTCATTTGCATTAGAGTCAGATAGCATTTTCTGTATGAATTTAATCCTTTGAAGTTCACTGCGATTTGCTTTATGGGTCAGATAATGTAAATTTTTTATTATGTGCCTGGTTTTCTTATAAAGAATAAGCATATTATTCTCCTACTCCTAATCCAAATTACCACAAACTTACTAGTAAACAACACTCATCATTATCACACAGTTATGTAGGTCTAGGCAGAGGGTAGCTCAACTGGTTCTCTGCTTGGAGTCTCACAAAGGTGGAATCAAGGGGTCAGCTGGGCTGCATTGCTTTCTGGAACCACTGCAACTCCACTTCCAAGTTCATAAGGCTGTTGCCAGAATTCAGTTCCAAGCAGTTGTTGGACTGAGATCCTGTCTCCTTGTGGGCTTTAACTTGTGGTTATTCTCAGTGGGGTTTTCTCAGTGTTGAGAGATCGCCTGCATGCCTTGCTCTGTGGCCCTGCTCCTTCATCTCCAGAGTCAGCAAAGGCAATCCAAGTCCTTCTCATTCTTCAAATCTCTCTAGTCTCCCCTCCTACCTCACCTCTGAATTATCACTTCTGCCTCTCCTTCCTTCAGCATAAGAGAGTTCTCTGCTTTCAGATTCCCATGTAATTAGATTGTGTTCACATTGATGGCTCAGGTATCTCCCTATTATGATTATCTGTAATATGAATTCCATTTTCAAAAAGTTCCTTTTTGCTATGTGAGATACCATATTCACAGGTTCTGTGGCAACCATTATCCTGGGACTATTGCTCTGCCAACAATATGGGTGTTTAGCATTGGCTGCATTTTTTAAATCTGATTTACTAGTTATTTAAAGGGATATGATGAAAGCTCCTAATATGTCCATTTCAAAATATATGTTGGTGCTACACTATTAAACGTATAAAGGTTTAATTTATTTTATTTCCTGGTGAATTAAATGTTTTGTCTTAAACTTCCATTCTATTTCTAATAATAATGTGATCCTAAAATTTATCTTAAATCAATGTACAACTTCCATTTATTAGAATTTGTCTAGCACATCTTTTTCCTTCAATCCTCTGATATCCTTATTTTTTTAAATGTATCACTTATAATCAGAATATACTTGGGTTATACTTTTATATGCATAAAAGATTATATGTTTATAATTGAATCTTCTAATATCGGTCTCTTTGTTTATACATATGTTCAATGAACTATGATAGCCATAAAGAAGAGTGCATAAATCAAAAGTATATATACTGCTGAATTATTACAAATTAAATATATTTCCTATAAAAAATAAAATATTGTGCTTGGCCGGTGTGGATCAGAGGTTGAGTGTCGACCTATGAACCAGGAGGTCCCGGTTCAATTCCCAGTTAGGGCACATGCCTGGCTTGTGTGGTTGATCCCCAGTAAGGGGTGTGCAGGAGGCAGCTGATCAATGTTTCTCATCATCGATGTTTCTATCTCACGCTTCCTCTCCCTTCCTCTCTGAAATCAATAAAAATATTTTTTAAAAAATATTGCAAGGAATATTGAATACTTGCTAATGTTCCTTCCCATTTGTTACTATCTCACTCCTCTCCAAAGATTACCATTATCCTGAATTCTACAAAACAAATTACTTATGCATGTTTTAGAGCATTATATGAATGAAATTATACAATAAAATTATTTTGCATATGCCTTTTTTGACTCAACATTATGTTTGTACTTTTATTTTATTTTATTTATTTATTTATTTATTTATTTATTTATTTATTATGTTTGTACTTTTATAGCCTTACTATGGAATTTAACTTTCATGGCTATATAGGATTACATTTTATGAATATACTTTAATTAATTTATCTATTCTAATGTTGGTAGAATATATTTACAGTTAAGGTCTTTTATGAATAATGCTGCCATAAAAAATACTATAATTTTATTAGCATATATACATATTTCTATATATCCAGTAGTGAAATTGCAGGGTCATTGGGTAACTAATAAGCTGTTAAATAAATATTTTTCTAGATATTTTTCAACTTTATATTTTATTAAACTGATGTAAAAATAAAATAGTTCTCACTGTGATTAAGTTCAAATCTTGAGAAGAAGGAAATAGTCCAGAATAGATTATCTGGATGGGTCCAAAGTAGTAAGCCACGGGGTCTTTATTAGAGGGAGGCAGGAAGGTCAGAGGAAGAGAAGGAGATATGATCATGGAAGCAGAGGTCCGATGCCATTACTAGCTTGACGATGGAAGGGGACCACAAGCCAAAGAATGACAAACAGCCTCTACAAGCTGGAAAAGGCAATAAACAGATTCACTCCTAGAATCTCCAGGGAAAATGCAGCCAGGCTGATGCCTTGATTTCAGCCAAAACTCATTTTGGCCATCAGCCTTCAGGTCTCCAAGATCATAAATTTATGTTGTTGAAGCCACTAAGTTTGTGGCAATTTTGGCAGCAGCAATAAGAAACCAATGGATAGCTCTTTTGGGGGCTCTTTAATATAATTTTAAGCTTCTAAAATATTAGTTTATGCAATCATTGAAAATAGAAGCCGCATGGAACCTAGTGAACAGAGACCCATGTTGTTATTGTACAACACAAGCAGATGCAGAGCCCATTAGTATAAAACTTATTTGAATATAACTTAAAAAAATATCTCTATGTAGGTAAAACATGCAAGTTTATACTCACATTAGAGGATACAAGAAACTGGGAAAAATTAAACAACTTCATCAAATTCACAATGGAGTCGTGTCTAAGACTAACTTATTGTGTCCCATTTTCTAGTGAACACCCGTTCATTCTCTTTGGCACATTAATGAAATAAAAAAACTGAACTTTTAATGTACACATAAACATAAAAATTATTTTATATGCAATCTCAGGTTTTTACACTCACTTCAATATGTTAAATAGTCCAATATTTTTAGACAGAATTTAAAAGACTTTTACTATTAAATTTTCCAAGATGGTAGAGGACACATAAACACAAAAATTCTTTATATGCAATCTCAGATTTTTACGCTCACTTTGATATGTTAAAGAATTCAATGTTTTTAGACAGCATTTAGAAGATTCTTATTATTATATTCTCCAAGATAATAGAGAAAGATAATCTGAAGGTTGTTTTCCTTTTATAAAAAATCTCGCTTTCTGAAGTTGTCTTTAAATAACCAGCTGTACTATCTTATATAATGGGATATTTAATGTTTTATTTCAGTAAATAAGGGAAGGTTTACTTTTAAACTTATTTTTTAATAGTTGTAGTACTATGAGGATTTGCTCCTATTTTACTCCCTCCTGTAATACAATGCTTGATTGATTTGAAATTAAGCTCTTTCAGTTATGAATTCCTTTAGTTACTTTCCTTACAAGGCTCCATATTACAATTTAATATTTATGGGTATGACTATTTATTAAGCATGTCTCTTTCTCCTTTGGACATGAAGTTTTGTCAAGTCAATGCCTACAACTCACTAGTTTATAACCAGTGCTTTCATGAAAAGCATACCTGTGAAAGGTCCTCAATAGATAACAGTTAAATTAATGAATTGGAGTGGTAGGAGAATGTGAATGGAGTCAGAACACTTTCTTTAACAAACCAAAACATTGTCTTTTTTAAACAGTATTCTCAAAAATGATAAGAATGTAAAATAACTCCAATTGATAAAAAAAAAAAAAATCAGCCCTAGCTAGTTTGCTCAGTGGATAGATCAGCAATCCATGGACTGTAGGGTCCGGGATTTGATTCCTGTCAAGGGCACACACCTTGGTTGCAGGTTCAATCCCTCGCAGGCTGCCCCATCAAGGTACCTGCAGGAGGCAACCAATCCAAACACATAGATGTTTCTCTCTCTCTGTCTCTCCCCTTCCCTTTCACTCGAAAATCAATGGAAAAAATATCCTTGGGTCAGGAAAACCAAAAGAAAAAGAAAAAGAAAAAATCAGAGACAGACAACAGTATTGAAAGGACAGTGAGTAGAGGCAGAAGAGGGTAAAAGGAGATAAATGGTGATGTAAGGAGATTTGACTTTGAGTGGTGCATGATGCAATATACAGTTAATATATTATAGAGTTGTACACTTGAAACTTGTATCATTTTATTAACCAATGTCACCCCAATAAATTCAATTTAAAAAAGCCAGAGCATATTTCTGCTTATAATGAGATTAAAGGAAAATAGACGTGAGGAATGATAAACACAGATGAGAGAGAAGCTTTATTGAACAATAAAAGTGGTAACATTACCAAAATCTCAGAATTTTGTGATTGTTAAATAAGAGAATTCATGTGGAATGGCCTAGTATATTTTCAGGAACACAAAAAATAGCCACTAAAAATTAATTTCATTAGTGATATGACTCAAAACCCACCGCCCTTTTGTCTAAACCTGGCATGCAGTGGCTGAGACAAATTGTATTATAACACCAGCATTTTCACAGAGATTTATCATGACTTCCAATAAGATTCTTGGATATGAGTTATCTTACAATTTTACTTTAGTTATACAGTTCTCAAAAACGAAACAGGTGATACACAGGGAATTCTCTGCTGAAACAAACTATTAACCTACTTAATTTCAAAATGAATGAGCAGAACGCAGGAACAAGTAGATATTTAAAGTAATGACTGTTCTGTGAGAATAAATCATGCATACCCTATTGATATCTGGGTACATGAAGCACAGCAAATAATTCATGGTTATGTCAAGATGGAAGTAATTGTACTATTAAAGAAAGAGATGACCATGGCCATATTTGAATAATTAGATCATTTGCTGAGAGTAAATGATCTGAAGCTTCTCTTCAAATACAGAATTCCCAGAGAGGGCATCATGTGTGAGAAAGGCAAATTCACAATGTTAGGACCATGTGCTATGCATAGCTCTAGCTATGGAAATTGAATAGATGCTGATATACATATGTATATAGATAGGGATCGGGGGAGATAAGGATATGACTTTGAACATAATAAACATATAGATAAATAGGTAAGCAGCCAGAATTCATTTCCACTCTTTTCTAATCTTTCCACTGTATTCAAGTGCCTTTAAATCTTAGAACTACACTTGCCAGAATATCTCTCATCATCAGTGGTGTTCTCCATTATATTTTACCAAATAACACACTTCCATAAAATTTGGCATGTAAGTTAAAAGTGTCAACCATCATTATGTCTTGGCAGGTAAGTGCATGGGCTGCAGTGTGAGAAAGTGAGATTATTCCACAAGCTTACCAGAATTCTTCTTTAAATAATTGTTTTGTTGCTACAAACAATTGAACTTATCACTGGTGTTTTTCTACAATTTCTACAAATTCCTTATTTCCTGAAAGCTAGTGTACATTCAATTCTGACACTCATGGTCCAGCCTTAAATTGGGAATTTTTATTATTAAATATGTTATGCTTTAAGTATTTCCATGTTTTTCTTTTTTGTTTGAACTCCAAGGGATGCACAAGGGCTAAGAAACTTCTATTCAACAAAGAAAACAGCTTGAGAATATACTCAACTCATCTCTACAGTCACTCCATCTACATAAAATTCATTTTTTTTAGTGGTGTTGAAATTTCATCTGCAAGATCAATAGTTTATCCAGGAACCATACAATACAGTATTACTAGAAATTGCCTTCCAAATCCAACCTTTACAATTTTTTCTCTGTCTGCTGCAAATACTGCCCCTGCCTCCAGATCTTTTTTTAAGTCATTGATTCATTTATCTTTAAAGTTACACATGATCATAATTCCAAAGGCAATTTATTTGAACAACTGAGATACACGAAGTGCAGAAAAGCTATGTCAGTCAATTAATCAATGTCAGACATTTAAATCTATTTCACAGTGTCGCCAGCTTACATAAACACCTTCAATTGTTAATGAACATATTATTTCCAACTTCCGGGGCTTTAGAAAGATGTTGAAGTTAGTGCTTATGAGCTCTGATTCTAAACAAATGGAAAAATATACATTCTACTGCTTATCATCAATTTGATATTGAGTAAGGTACTATTGTAAATCAAGTAAGTATGAGTTTAATACTAGAAATTATCCCATGGCAATATTGTGAGTATTGAATGGGATATTGCTTGTAAAAATGTAACACAGTGCCTAGCACATGTTAAATATTATTTCCACCATAAATTGATAATGAACCTACCCAGGACTCATTTAAATAGCATCAATACATTAAGTGATCACTCTTGGGTGAATTACCTGGAGTAAATCTCAATGTTGCCATGTACTATTTTGTGGCGTTGGGCAGGTTTCTTCCCTCTCATTCTGTTTTCTGTCAAAATGTAGATGAAAATCTTTATGACCTACCCTTTAAATTCTTGTCAGTTTTAAATATGCTAATGCTAGCATGTCACTTGGAACACTGGCATTTAGAAAGCAGTACATGCATAGTTGCTACTATTGCTATCCACTCTTGATGGCAGATGTGAGAATTAGAAAATTCTTTCACACACCTATCAGATTTTCTTCTTATGGCACCAATTATTGATACTTTTAATAAATTTGGATTATTTGAACAAGTGTAAATCCTTCAAATATGTTCTATTATGCTCTTCTATGTTGTTGTTGGGTTTTTTCTTTCCTCTAATTTAGCATTTCAAGACTTATGTATTTAAATTAGTAAAGACTGATTACATGTTGTTTGCTTAAGGTAAATTTAAGGCAAAACTTTGAAAAGAAAGAGATGAGAGCATTATTACACCCCAACCATTAATAAAGCATCTCAATTAGGCAAAGGAAGAGAAGGAGAAAGAGTGGGAGAGAGGGAGGGAGGAAGAGTCAAAGAGATGAAGAGACCAGCCTTTAGGAACACACAATTCCTGAGACTGGAGCCAATTTGATTCCCCTCAACATTGAGATCATTTTTGGTACATTTCAAAGACATCTAACAGACATTTTATACACATGGGAATTTTACTTTCTTTCTTAATGGGCCATCTACATTCAGTAAGAAAAACAACAACATGACTTTAAAAATGTATACTTTGCATTCTTCCATATTAACAATTCTTTGTTTGAGCCAGTTATGCAATGCACATCAATAAGAATTAATGGCTCTTTCTATTTCCCAGAAAGGCATTAATTCTGAACTCTTAGATTTAGCAAAATATATAATTTATATGATTAATATTATTTATGTATTTAAAACATGTGTATATTAGAAGTATGAAATTTTGTCTATTTTTTCCAGGAACCAAAGGCTTTTTTTAAAAGAGAAATGACTGCACATTCAATGTCCCTAAATAGATATAGGAGATATATATATATATATATATATATATATATATATATATATATATATATATATATATATATATATATATGATATAGATAGATAAACAGAGATAGAGATAGAGATAGAGATAGAGATAGAGATAGAGATAGAGATAGAGATAGAGATAGAGATAGAGATAGATAGAGAGAGATAGATACAGTATATATATAATGTTTGGGTTCTATATTCTTTATGACATGTTCCAGTGATGAAAACAGATTATAACTGTAATCAACCTAAAATGATTATAAGAAAGATTTTGAGATTCTATGCCACCCACCAGTTTTATGGGTTTATATAAGTAGTAAATGCATTAAGAAGTAGTATTATGTGGTACATAAAAGAGAACACTGCAATTGCAGAGGTTTAAATATAGCTTTATGGTGATAAGGATTGAAGATGTTATGATAAAGATACTATACAATTTGACTTCATCTAAAAGTCAGGAAAGTGGTGACTTTTTCAGAAATTTTGGTTCCGTTTAACTTTTTAAATTATATATATATAATAATATATATTATTGATTTTTTATGGAGAGGAAGGGAGAGGGATAGAGAGCTAGAAACATCGATCAGCTACCTCCTGCACCCCCATACTGGGGATGTGCCTGCAACCAAGGTACATGTCCTTGACCAGAATCGAACCTGGGACCCTTCAGTCCACAGGACGACGCTCTATCCACTGAACCAAACTGGTCAGGGCCTGTTTAACTTTTTAATCCCAAAGCTATTAGATATACGCAATTGAGAACATAACCACTCTTACAATATCTACATAGCCATTAATTATACCCACTATGCCCAAAACCACTTTCTCATAAATTTTCATAAATCTCATATATATACACATATACATATATATGCACATATACATATATACACATATACATATATACACATATACATATATATAATACATACAACTGGTGAATACATAGCACCTTATAAACTTTCTCTAGTCATTTTAGGCTAAATAAAATTCTGATCTTTCTTCATTGGAATACATTATGGAGAAAAAGTAATATGAGAATGCAATGACATAGAACATATGTACAGTCATTTGTCTACCTAATTAATTAGTGAATTTAGACATGATTTATGAACTAATTTAGTGTTATCAAATGAAAATTTTAATGTCAAGTGCAAAATCATTCAGTCCATTAATCTGTTATTTTAAAATAATCATAATTCAAATCCAAACATTTTTAATTTGACTAGTTAAAATTAAATTATAAATTACTTATATACTGTTATGAGATGTTTTACTGTATATAAAGCATTTTTTAAAAATCTTTTGCATTGTCAAGATAAAACAATTGTAAAATTTTAATTACATAACACTGATGATGATTAAGATCAATAAATATTAGCAAACAATTAAAAAATGGTATAAATATTTCATTTTTATTTTAGAAATAATGTGTCTGTATATCTTGATGTTTCACTTTTAATAAATGCTCTCCTGAAATGCTATTATAAAACAACAGTTTTTAAGTTAGTATGGTATTAGTTCAATTGTTAATAAATAGACCTATGAGATAGAGTCCAGACACAGAGTCACAGATAAATAGCTACTTGACTTGTGATAATCTGATATGGAGTAGAAAAAGATTTATTTCCTATATATGGTGCTTAGTGAAGGATATATTCATATAGAAAAAAAAAGGAAACAAAAAAGGAAAATATAAACCTTGCTCTCTACTTCATACCTTACACAAAAATCAATTCCATATAGATTATGTATCTAAATATTAAAAGAAGGTGAAGAGTATTTATTCTAGATCTGTGAAATATGCTGCGGGTAATTTAACAGGGATTGCACTGAATCTAGAGATTGGTTTGGGTAGTATGGATATTTTAACGATATTAAAATCTACAATATGAGAGTACAACATCCCTTGAATCAATATTAGCTAATCTTCATTAAATTAGGAAAAAAAGGAGGTTGCAGAGAAAAAAATTTAAATGTCACATAATAGGAAAAAAAGATTCATTTAAGGAAGATGTCAGCTTGATTGGCTGAATATGATGATACCAGTTTGTTTGTTTTTTTTGAAGTTATCAAGTAGACATCAATACTAGAGGATGAAATCTATGTGGGCATATAGCTAAGGAATTATACGTTAAACACACACACACACACACAGATGAGACTATGAAAGTCATATGTTTATATATATGTAGTTATAGGTGATACGATGATCCTTGACTACAAAAATGGTGTTACTCATCAATTTATTACCAATACCAATTATATAGTTGCTTTACAATAATACTTTTTCACAACATTTTTGTATAAGTTAGCCACTCATATTTTTCTTACCTGGTCCTTATTTTCATCACTTTTATTTATATAACACACTGGAATTGCATGTTAGAATTAGTTCGTAGACCATAGTAAGGTAAACTAAGGGAATTGAAATGTGAGAAATTTAACTAACAATTTGACACAATAGTAAATCAGATGGGAAAGCTAAATAAGTCAAATAAATCTTCCCAAGAAGATATTAATTTTAATTTGGACAATTTAATAAAATTGTGTAATCTTATATTTAAGCTATTAAATATAGTTATGGTCATCTCAGGCCTAGTCATTAGGCAAATGTTAATGAATAGTTACATTATTTTAATAAATATCAGAGATACAAAAACAGATAAAGTCTTCCTTAATCACAAAGACTTCAGGCCTATTTAAGACCAAGAAAAGATTATACTAGGATTTTATATTAATTTTTATACAATCTTAGTAATAACAACTATTTTATATTTTTTAATATTTATGATAAAAATTTACATAATTGTTACTTTGTAACATGTACTTGGTCGACCTACAAAATGATAGCTATTCCTAAATTTTTTAGAAAAATGTCAATTTTCTGCTTTTGTTATATAACAAAAGTGACAGTACGCAGTCACTTATATAGAAGTGACAGTACGCAGAAGAGGCAATATGTACAAAGTAAAATTGCTTGATATAAACAAAGTTGAATTTTTTAACAGGCCTTAATCCAATGCCCAGTAATATATTAGCTGCATGAACTAATAGAGAATAACAAGATCAATTAGAGAGAGTATGAAAATAGATTGATACCATAATAAAAATTTAGTTATTACATGGTGTGAGGAAAGGCATTATGAGAGTATAGTTAGGTCAGAATTTAAAAATGAGAACTTAGGCTTTTACATGAAAGTATTTCCCCAAAATTTTCATTAATTCTGGGGAATAATCCTGCTAGGACTCCCTCAAAACATTTTGACAATACTGAAGTATTTTAAACTAAATGAAGCTTTTTCTAGAATAAAAAGTCATTTCTAAATTACTAGTGAAATTCATTTTATATTTATGAACACTTAAAATATAAATTTATGTGATCATTTTCAAAATTTTATTTTCATTGTTGACCTAAAAATTAAGAAGTAATGTATCACTATATTGAATCAGTTTCATAACCAAAAACTGCTTTTCACTTGCAACTAACATTTTATTGAGCATCTATTATGAATTAATCAAGAACATAATATGTTCTCACCATTTATTGCAATATTTTACTATTTTAACATTCTGTTATCATCCCAGGATAGAGGAAGAGAACTTCAAGAGATTAGATGAAGTCTTTATATCAGCCCCTCTTAGAGATGTGGACTAACCAAGGGGAGGTGCTGATGGCAGAGAGCAAAGATGAAAAATTCATAAAACAGAATTCAATGTCTGGGTATAGATGAAGGACACAGAGAGGAGGTGAAACAGCAAGAACTCAGAAGCAAGAAGAAGGTAATATGGAAGATTTCTTAGAGGCTGCACACAAGGCCTATTTAAAAATGTTATTTCTAAGCCTTGCTATTTATACTCAACTTGTTGAAGAGAAATGCAGGTGAAAAGAACAATTTTTGTAATTGATATCAGAGCCAGAAATAAAATCATTCCATCTAGAAAAGAATTCATATGACCTTCTGGAGACACATTATCCTATCTAATAAAAGAGAAACATGGTAATTGGCATACGACTGCTACCCTTCCCATTGGCTAATCAGCGAGATATGCAAATTAACTGCCAGCCAAGATGGCGGCCGGCAGCCAGGCAGCTAGAAACTAACATGAGGCTTGCTTGCTTCAGTGACGGAGGACTCCAACATTCCCCGCCTGCCACTGCAGGCCTCTGAACTGCAACTCTAAGCAACTATGTAACAAATATAGAAGCTAAACAAAACCCCAGAAACCAGCTTTAGTCCGCCAGGCTTCAGCCAGCAGGATCGCAACATTGTAAGCAAAGGCCAGAAACCTACTTTCAGCAGCGGAGGCCTAAGAGCTGGAGCCAAGCCTCAGAGCTAAAGCTGGCCCAGAATAAAAAAAAAGAAAAAGAAAAAAAGGAGCGGTTGGGAGCTTCAGTCACCCCCAGCCTGAAAACAGCCCTCAGCCCCTCACCCAGACTGGCCAGGCACCCCAATGGGGACCCCCACCCTGAAGGGTGTGTGGCCAGCTGCAAACAGCCATCATTCCCTCACCCAGGTTGGCCAGGCACTCCAGTAGGGACCCCCACCCTGATCCAGGACACCCTTCAGGGCAAACCAGCCAGCACCCACCCGTGCACCAGGCCTCTACCCTATATAGTAAAAGGGTAATATGCCTCCCAGCACCGGGATCAGCGTGACAGGGGCAAGCGCCCAAACCCCCTGATCGCCCTGTGGCTCTGTGTGTGACAGGGGGCAGGGCCACAACCTCCCTATCCACACTGCTCTTTCATGACAGGGGAAGGCGCCCCAACCTCCTGATCACCCTGCGACTCTGTGTGTGACAGGGTGCGGCGCCCCAACCACCCCCCACACACACACTGGCCCTGCTCTGTGTGTGATGGGGTAGAGCCATAACCTCCCCATTGGCCCTGCCCTGAGTGTGAGAGTGGCGGCACCCCAACCCCCTGATCGGCCCTGCTCTGTGGGTGATAGAGGGCGGTGCCCCAACCCCCTGATAGGCCCTGCTCTGTGCATGACAGGGGGCAGCGCCCCAACCCCCTGATTGGCCTTGCTCTGTGCGTGACAGGGTACAGAGCCCCAACCCCCCTGATGGGCCCTGCTCTGTGTGTGCCAGGGTACAGAGCCCCAACCCCCTGATGGGCCCTGCTCTGTGCATGACAGGGGGCAGCGCTCCAACCTCCTGATGGGCCCTGCTCTGTGCATGACAGGGGGTGGCGCCGTAACCTCCCCATCGACCCTGCCTTGAGTGTGACAGGGGACGGTGCCCCAACCCCCCAATCGGCCCTATCCTGAGCGTGACTGAGGGTGGCATCACAACCTCCCGATCGCCCTGCTCTGTGCATGACAGGGGGCGGCGCCCCAACTCCCCAATCGGCCCTGCTCTGAGCCCGACCAGGAGCTGCACCTAGGGATTGGGCCTGCCCTCTGCCACCCGGGAGCAGGCCTAAGCCAGCAGGTCATTATCTCCTGAGGAGTCCCAGACTGCAAGAGGGCACAGGCCGGGCTGAGGGACCCCCCTGAGTGCACAAATTTTTGTGCACTGGGCCTCTAGTCTATATATATAAAAGCCTAAGCAACCGGACGACCGACCAGTAGCTATGATGCACACTGACCACCAGGGGCAGACACTCAACACAGGAGCTGCCCCCTGGTGGTCAGTGTGCTCCCACAGCAGGAGCACTGCTCAGCTGACCAATGGGCGCCAGATGCCGGGCTCACAGCTGGCTGGCGATCACAGCTCTGGCAACGTGAGCCTCTCCTGCAGACACTTCCCCTGCACACCCCTCCCCAATCCTGAATGGGACCTAGATCGACACCAGCATCCGGACTGACTGGGCATGAGCCCGCGGTCGCTTCTCCGGTGCCACACAAGGAGCAAGGCTGTGATGAGGAGTTGTGGCTGCACAGTCATGGTCATGCGGGCATTACCCTAGGATGGGCACAGCGGGCTGGGATGAGCAGGAGCAGCCAGGATGAGCGGGAGCGGCACAGCGCCTGGCCTGGCCTAGGGCTCCTCCCTGGCTGCCTGCCACTTCGTGCACTACTTCATGCTGTGCAGGGTCGACGCAGACAGCGGGCTGGAGGCCGATGAGCTGGCGGGCAAGGCCAGACTGCAGCAGCACGGAGGTCCACTGATCCCCACAAGCCAGGCTGAGGGACCCCACCAGTGCACAAATCTGTGCACCAGGCCTCTAGTCTATATATATAAAAGCCTAAGCAACCATTATGACCAGACAACCAGATGAGTGGACAGCCAGTCAGTAGCAATGATGCACACTGACCACCAGGGGGCAGATGCTCAATGCAGGAGCTGCCCCCTGGTGGTCAGTGCGCTCCCACAGCCAACCTCCCACAGTCCCACCCCAGGCCAACTGTGATCAGCCCAGATTGCCAGTCAGGCCGAGGGGCCCCACCCATGCACAAATTCATGCACCAGGCCTCTAGTTATTTATAATCTAGAATATTTTACAGTTTTTTAAAAGAATTAAGACAGTGTTAAAACTAGAATTATTTTCCATCCCTTTTGCCGCTCATGTGCTTATTTGGAAAAAAATATAGAAAATTACTATTTAAAATACTATGTTTTCGTAACAGAAATATAAAATATGTGCCTTTGGCTTAGCAGTTAGGCAATGAGTGTTGAGAAAATAGATATCACAGGATAGATTTTTGGTAGCAATACAGCATTTGGTAAAGCACTCCCCTCAATAACTTTAAAGGCATATCACAAGCTTATTGAGACCTTACTTCTAGAGAAAGTGGCTAAAAAGACCAGAAAGTAAATACTGCCTGACTTTAAAAATACATTGCAACACATTTGTGCTTACAGATATACTAAAATACAGATTTATGTTACCAAAATAGGTTTCAAGCAGGATTTGGCTAGTTTTCAAGCAAAAATCTGAGGGAAGCGTGTAAAGATAACAGACTCCTAAAACTGGAATGGCCAACTTCCTTTAGAATCAAGTGTGTTACTTAAGAAGACTGGAAAAGAACCAGAGAGCAAGGAGCCTCAAAGTCAGAAATAACAATTAGACTAAGGATGCCATCTTTCAAAATTCTCATGTTTCATATGACTTCAGGATGGCTGCCAGTAATGAGACAGAGAGAGAGAGAGAGAGAAAGAGAGAGAGAGAGAGAAAGAGAGAGAGAGAGAGAGAGAGAGAGAGAGAGAGAGAGAGAGAGAGAGAGAGAGAGAACGCAATGAAGGAAGGAAGAAAGAAAGAAAGAAAGAAAGAAAGAAAGAAAGAAAGAAAGAAAGAAAGAAAGAAAGAAAGAAAGAAAGAAAGAAAGAAAGAAAGAAAGAAAGAAAATCTATTTTAGAATTAGGTTTAGGAAAAAACAAAAGTTTGAACATAGTTACAGACATATGAGGCTCAAGAAAAACAAAAAGATTGCAAGCTTACTAAATTCTAGTGGAAATTATATTGCCAAATGTATCACAAGCCAGGATGAAAAGCAACTTTTCAGTGAGCCTTAACACAGACTGGGACCTGCAGGGAGCTCTGCAGGCCACAGAGAAACATCCACCTGAACACCCACCTCAGGTGACCATGTGGGATAATGTAAGAAAACAGGTCCTGCCGAAACCGGTTTGGCTCAGTGGATAGAGCATCGGCCTGCGGACTGAGAGGTCCCAGGTTCGATTCTGGTCAAGGGCATGTACCTGGGTTGCGGGCACATCCCCAGTGGGAGATGTGTAGGAGGCAGCTGATCAATGTTTCTCTCTCATCGATGTTTCTAACTCTCTATCTCTCTCCCTTCCTCTCTGTAAAAAATCAACAAAATATATTTTTAAAAAAGAAAAAGAAAACAGGTCCTTATGAATGAATCTCTCATTGTCCTAAACCCACTCCCTCACCTGGTACACTGGACTCCATGTCCTTTTACATATGGGGACAAATGCTAGTTACAGTTATTTCTTCTGTATTATTAAAATTTCTTCTTTACTGAACTATTCCTACTAGTCTGAAACATAATTATATCCCATTAATGAATACAATAATTAATAAGTAATAATGCAAGACTAAACTCTGTTTCGCATTCTCACAATGATAAATCTACTTTTGCCGTAACCTGTATATAGCAGTATTCTGATTTTCAAATACTTCATAAAAGCAATTTTTAAAGAAATATACATTACAAATATAATGCATTTATTTTAATATGGTTTGAGAATAACAATATTTCGACACAGTATTTTTTCCACTGATTTTACGAAGTCCTTATGTTTGATATGTGTATACAAATTTATGATCCCTTATATTCTCCATGTTCAATGTTTTTAAATCTGCATTTATGAGGAAGATTACATAGAAAATTATTATTAAGTTTCTTGAATTCTTAAATTTAATTTCTTTTTGTCTTCCCTAATTTTAGCCCAAATTATATATCATTGTTGATACATTTAGTTCTTTTTCTATGTGGGCTCAATAATTTCTAGATATCATGAGAATGTCAAGCTTTAAACATTAATGAAAGAATAGTCTTTTTGTACAATTATTTTTCTAAATTTTGTTTGAATTTATTATGGTGATATTGATTAATAAAACTTTATAGGTTTTAAGTGTACAATTCTATGATACATGATCTGTATATTGTATTGTGTGTTCAGGACCCACTCAAGTCTCCTTCCATCAACATTTATCTCCCCTTTATCCTCTTCTACCTGCTCACATTGTACAATTATTTTTATGATACTATAAATATGCCTTTGGATGTATGTCGTGTCATAACAGTAAATAGGTGGTTTTTTAAAAAGTATTTTCTGATATGAATATGTGCCTTTTAATGTTGTTGACCTCCTAATTTTGATTTAGTAAAATGACTATAAAATAAGTGGTCAATGAAAATTATCTGATTCTGTAATTGTCTAGTTTAAGGTAAATCTTCTAATCCATTATTGTAAAAATGGTATGTTTGCAAAATGTAAATAAATATAGCTATTTAGCTATTCACTAAACTATTAAGATTACAAGTTCATTCTCTTAAACACCTAATTTTGTGATCTTGGAGAAATTATCAGTATTTCTTAATTTACTTTTTTTATCTGTATAATAAAAGCATTGGGAATAATATCTGAAATGATGTTCTGAGAATTGTACATAAATAGCATGGCATAGAATGTATATTAGAAAATGTTCATTTTTAACAGATACAGAATAACTGTATCTTCCCTTAGAATATCATACATTAACAAATCTAAAAGAATTCACAGGATTTAATTCTGGGATGTCTAATTTAAAATTTCTATTTAGGGTTTGAGATTTCAATATGAAATTTTCTTTTGCTAAAACATATATGAGAACATCAACTAGTTCTCTGTGAGATCATCAAACCGGCTTCAGATTATGCCATTCTACAGGTGAAAAAAAATGAATGTTTACAGAGAATAAGTGACTTGCACACAAAAAATAGCTCTAGTTATACTTTATTAACACCATGCATAGTTTGCTTGTAGAATATCAGTGCTGTTTTTACTGAAAGCATAGCAACAATAGTAAATGTTTCAAAGATTTTCTATAAAAGATTGAATAAATATTAATCACGGAGCAAAGTGTTAAACTTGCTTGCTGACATCTTTTGTTTTATGCTTTAACCCTGCCTTAATGGTTTAATTACGTCTGTTTCTTCACTAAAGCCACCTCCATT